>NC_090797.1:1540000-1575000 GCF_040054535.1 Antennarius striatus | reverse complement strand
AGGCCCGAGATGAAAACCCATTAAATTGGACATTTTTTTCCCCCTTCCCGCTTGCATCAGGCGCATCGCACCCATGGGTGTTGCACGTTCGCAGAAACGTGATAACGGAAACCCCGTTTGGCGGTAAACGGATAATGTATACGACCCACTGTTAAATTATCAGCTGATTGTCCAGGAGTTTGGTTTGTATTAAAGAAAAGACAAGTGGTTAGGATACAGAGGTATTGTTTACATTTATACTATAATATTTAAGCAAGAATGACTTCATTTCTAAACCTTTTTCTTTTGAACTGTATTAAAATTTGCAGATATCTACTCTTTTCTTTTTTTTTTTCTCACAAAACGCTTTTATTTCTACTTTTTATTTTTATTTTGTTGCATTTATTTATTACATTTTGACAATTTGCACCATAATCTTGTCGTTTTGTACAACTAATAAATAAAGTACCCGGGAAATACCTGAGGACTGCAGATTTATGCAATAAATAAAATAAAAAATATAATGAAGTACTAAATCTCTTACTAAGATGAGATTTAAAAACGAGCTAGTAGCAGTTAGCCGCTAATTCCGAGAAGAAAATCAGCAGGGCGGGGCTTCAAATTAGGGATGGTAAATCCTAGTTTTTTTAGTTGATTAGAAAAATCCCTTCTAAGAGACATTTTCTACACATTTATTTCACCTGTGGAACAACGACATGCGAGCAAAGCTAACACATCCTCAAACGGCATCCTTAATCTTTCCGATTAGTTAATTACGGTAAAATATCATCAAAAAAAAAAAATCAAAAGAAGATTTTCCGCACTTAAGGTGCACATGAAAGCCTTTAATTTTCTCAAAAACCGACAGTGCGCTTTATAATCCAGAAAATACTGTAATCAATTATAGCTTTCATAGCCGATCAGAGCGGGTCGTCTTTGCCCGTCTTTCCAGGAAGTCACGCCCCCCGCCGCTCGTAGGAAGGTAAATATTCCCAGCATGCCGCTGCTGCCCGTTCCCACAGTGGTTCACCTTTTCCCACAGCTTCAGAGTGTGAAGTCCAAATGAAACAGAAATATTCATGGCTTCTCTCCCCGAGCATAAAGACCTGGACCTCCTGCCCCAGCCATTCAATTAGCCTCAGTGGCTGCTGTGTGTATTTCTGTGTGTGAGTGCAAACTATTGCCCTGACTGAGCAGCCAAGCTCGACTAAGGGCCAGGCTCAAACAGCGGCTTAGAGCTCACCGGGTCACAGCTGATGGTGTGAGAACCGGGCCTGTGCACACGCTAGTGTGTGAAGAGAGCGACGGGTTCATGTCAGCGTTTACGGGAGGTGTTGATGCCAAAAACAAAAAAACCTGCTACCTGACAGTGTTCCCATGACGTCTTGCCCCCCCGCCCCCTGGTGGTGTCGGGGGGGGGGGGCATGAGCTACGTGCTGGCGCTGCCAAACCAACCCACGTCTTTCAGCGGCGAATGGGACTGTTTTCAGAGGCGGTCAGGCTCGACGGATTTCTCTGCCATAGTCGTTGAGCAATCAGAGAGAGCTTCTTTGGAGTCGTTCCCTCTAAACACACACAGACACGCCGGGATTATTAATCTGTCAATGTCCGGGGGGATTTTTCTCGGAGCTGCTTTATTTTTTTTGGCTTTTTCGATTAAATTTCAAATAAATGAACATGGGGAAAAAATAACGGGAAACGCAGGAGGGTTGAACTGACCTACCTTTTGATTACTGGTCAATATGGAAACACAAGCAAATGTATTTTTTTTTAGATTATTTGAGATTATTTGTCAATTCCGCGACAAATCATTCTCAAGGTGTTCCTCGGGGAGAGGATGATACTTGTTTACAAGAATCCCTCGCATATTCGCGCTTCAAGATGCACGGCTTCACCGCATCGCGGATTTTTAGTAGGTAGTCATGTGATACCGTACTCGCATTCTATTGGCTGACAGCATCTGGAAGAGCGTTGCGTTCCGACAGTTTATCAGAGTGTGGGAAAAGGTAATACAGATAGAAGGTGGTTTATTATCAGTATGGGGAGGGTTCACAAACGTTTGAATTCCTGTAAATAATAAAATAAATAGACTTCGGACATCATTTGTCGCAAATATAATCTCGAATCTGCGATGGAGAGAATTCACATTTCCTCATAAACTTTCCCCGCCCCGGATGCGAGCTGGAACCGCCTTCCTCTTCCTCGGTGACAGACGTTCGCCGCCATCAGCGAGCGTATGGCGCGTGTTCCTATAGTCTGCCATTCCCAAAGTTGGCGGAGTGTGAAGACATATAATTGCTTCGTGAAACCTAACTAGGTGATATGAATAATCTGTCACTTGTGGAGGCACCCCCCCCCCACACGCCAATCACCCGGGGGTCCTGGAGTAGTGAAGCGTGGACAAAACCATACTTGTCCATCCGGAAAAAAAGCATATCTGTCCCTCAACTTCCTCTTTCCCACCCAAACCTGTGTTATCAGACCAACAGGCTGTGTGTGTGTGTGTGTGTGTGAGTGTGTGTGTGTGAATCCATCGGAGGCCCTTTTTTGCGGCGTCAGATAAAGTCCTGGTCAGTGTGTGTGTGTGTGTGTGTGTGTGTGTGTTCGCGTTTGTGTTTTCCTCATCCTGATAGCGAAGGAGGAATTCCTCACTAGACCAGATGGGAGACAAAACGCGGAGCGGAACGGATAAAGTTTGGATAAACGCGCTGATAGCTCAATCCGGCGGAGTCCGAGGTCGGCGTTTGGTCGACCAATCAGATTAAAAGGCTCTGGCGAAGAAATTGTTTAAACGTCAGGGGTGAAGTTATTCTGGTGGTGCTTTAAAAACGTTTCCTGTGCAGCTGAGAATGAAAACGCTGCAGAATGCATGCTGGGTAGAGGTGCATGCTGGGTAGAGGTGCATGCTGGGTAGAGGTGCAGGAAATATATATACACATAAATATATATAAAATTATATAATTTGCAGAGCAAACAGTCTGACGTTCTGGCTGTTCTATCTGTATTCCCGATGGACACGCCCCCAAAATTTTGGGCTATGACATCATCGTTTTTACCGGAAGTTGCGTTCTTACAAAGATTGTGTTTTGATTCTCCAAAATGCACTTGAGGTGAAAACGTAGCGCCGAAAAACCAACGAAAAGTCAGCTGTTTTTGGACGAAACGGTTGTCACGCCAACGGACCCCAGAACATGAATGATTTAACGTTCTGTACGTCATCGACGCCAGAACCTCCACATTAGATCTGGGGGGGGGGACAGTTTGCGGCAGTAGACATTAGCGTACACCTCCACCCCACTTCCCATGATCCCTTGCTTTACCCCCCCCCCCCCCCGACCCCCATTCCTCTCCACCCACAACATAAAACCGCGTCGCTCGGCCCGTCTCCCTGATCTTATCGAGTCTTTTTTCATTTACAATGCTGAACCACCGGCCTCCATGTGTCATTACTGGGGCACACACACACACACACACACACACACACACACACACACACACACACACACACACACACAGAATCACACAAACACGCTGCCTTTTTTTGTGTTCCTGTCCACGGCGAATGCGACTAACATTCAAACACTCACCAGAGTGTGTGTGTTTATCTGCCGGCATGCATGTATACCGTGTGTGTGTGTGTGTGTGTGTGTGTGTGTGTTGTGTGTACATGTGTGCACGCAGATACATTAAATAGAGTGTTTGTTTTTATCAGAGATCTTTAAGCTGGGTCATGTGTGGTTGCTTCACATTTCATCATCCCGCTCGCTTATCTGCTGTTTTCATACACAACTGCTGTAATACCGTTATAACACACACATGCACACAATATAGCAGACTCCCACCATATAACGCCGGTAAGCCGGCGGAGATAGTAAGTAGGAGGGAGCATGAAGCAGTAAAGAAGAGAATGGAGGCAACAGCAAAGGGAGGGATAAGACGGAAGCGGCGTTGATTTTGGCGGCCGGCGCCGTCGGAGCCCGTCGGGGACGCGATCCGATCTCCTCCAGAGATTACCTCCGTTCCGTCCTTTTCTTTTCGCACGCGTCTCCTCCTCGCATGCTCCACATACTTTTATTTTGTCTGTTTGCGGCTTTAAAAGTATGAATGGGTTTTTTTGTGTTTTGTTTTTGTGCGTCGCCGGTGCCCGGTTCCCTGATGGTCACCGTCGGGTGACGGCGGCTGATAATCATCCCAAACCCGAAACTTTTCAACGGTTCACCGGCGTGACCGTTTGACCCTTTAAGGTCGACGGCGGTAACTTCTTGGTGTTTGTGTTACCTTTAGACAAACTGAGGCGTTGTGCTGAGCTAAGCTAAGCTAACCAAGGCTGGTTTGATCACACTGATTTCACCTGCTTTAATTAGCATTTTGCTACGGCTAACGGTGTTTTGTTTTGTTTTTTTTACAGTAAACTCTTATTTCTCAAAGCCAACTCGCTGACATGAGTGTAAGTTCTGTTTTTGTTGGGAGTTAGGGATCGGAAAAAAAATAAAAAACGTCGACCCCCATTTGATGACGGACATTGACTTCATTTTAAAAATCATTTTGAGCTCTAAAATTCAGATAAAATGAAAAAAACAAACAAAAAAAACAATTGAATATAGAGATGTAGAATAAAAAAATGGATTGTCATTCCCGTTTGCAGGTAATTATCTTAAACTGATCAAGACGCCCTGAATTCTGCCCAAAAGCACCAAAAATCCTTTAATTTCATTCATTTAATTCATTCAAAAAACTTTATTTGTCCCAAAGGGGCAATTGAAAGAATATAAATCAGTAAAATACACAATAAACAGAAATTTGTGCAATAAGCTTATAAAAAATGTAGAACTATGAAACTAAAGATTCACTTCCTGTCCCAACGTCTCGCCTCCCGTGAGGCTTTTTCGTCTCCCGTCTCTTCCCAACATGGACTTCAGAAGCTGATTGGATGATGACTGTAATCGTTGTTGTACAAGCGACGGGTGAGGGGGGCTGGGGGGTGGGGGGCATGAGTGCGGAGGCGCATAATGGTATCCGATTTTCAGGAGGAAACGAGATGTAAATGAGGTCATTATGAGTCCTAACGAGGGCAAACAGCGCTGACATTCTAGACCTGGTAACCGGGGTATTTATAGCCCATAATAACCCCAAAGTGGGACTGGCTGGGAGGTTGTCAAGGGAATTAGGAGCTGTCTGAACAGCTTTTGTGTTTATTAGGGTTGTGTGTTTTAATCCAGGAGGTAAGAATGGAAAGGAAGATATTTAGCAGGGAGTTTTAAAGCTTCAAAAGTTTCAAAAAGTTTTAAACTTCAGGCCCCCGCATGTGAGAAAGCCGTACAGGTTGTCCGCCTGGCGGGGGGGCCTCTCATGTAAAATGTATACGACCAGGGCGAAAAAATGTTTTCGCTCCGAGATTCCTGTATTTGTCCAACTAGTTAGCGTCAGAAACGCGTTTCGGAGTCAATGAAAACAGAAGCGGCTCGTGTTTCGGTGGTTTTTGGCTGAAACACGCGTCTCCTCTCCTTCCTCCTCCAGATTCAACTTTTTTTTTTTTTTTTTTTTTGTTTGTAAAACACGACTTTGAAAGATTTTAAAGAATATCTGAGCTGAAGTGCGACCCGGTTCAGGAGGACTGTGGGTAAATGTTTTGGCATTAGGATTGTGCCGAGCTCAGCAGAAATGTATTTCTGACGGAGTAAGCACCGGGGGCTTTGGAGTTCACCCTATTTTCATATTTTCCCTCATACATCCATTTTCCCCCCGTCCCCTACAGACTGAAATGAGGATTTCGACGCCGCTCCTGCGTCGCTGATGCGCGGCGGGATCGTAATTCGTTGCTGCGGGGTGCGTTTTATTCTCTTTTCACCAATAAATTTGGAGATGGTGTGATTTTATTTTGAAGCGCTGAAGTTGTTCCTGACATCAAAGCGGTGGGGGGTGGGGGAGGGGGGGGCGGGGGTAATGACGGGAAGCAATTTGTTTTCGCACTAATTGTGCGAGAGTTGAACTCTGCATGGACCTCGGTCGCCGGTGGCCTTAGTTTGTGCGAGTCAACCTGACTCACGGTCGCCTTGTTGGCGAGGAGGCGGGGGCGTCGTCGCCGTTCTCACCTTTACCTGCCCCCCCTGCGTGGTTCAGATATGAAGCAACCACCCCCTACCTCATCCAGCCCCCCCCCCTCACCGCCTCACCCCCTCCCGCGGTCTCTCTTTCCGATGGCACTCAGCCGTTACGTTCTCAAGGGAAGGGCAGACTGCTGGCGCCGCACTGTTTGGGCTCTCGCTGTATCACGCCACACACACACACACACACACACACACACACACACCTCTGCAGGTACGCAGGTACTCACGTAGCAAATTAAGCGTATTGTTGCTTTGGCTCCGGTGCCGTGGGGGTGAAAGGTCACTCAGAGTTCTGTTGCCACGTCAGCATAAAGTCGCTTAAATGTAAAAGTTTAATAGTTTTATTTGTGTGTTAAAGGAGTTTACATCCAGTGGGATTAACCCTTTAAAGCCTGAACCGGGGAATATTTGCCAGAAAAATCACATTTTTGGGAAACAAGGTGTATAAGTTTGTCAAAAAAAATTAGAAAATTTGTACATGTATGAGCTTTAATTTGTATATTCTTGACTAAATCCTGAGTGTTATCACATGGAAAATACAGATGCATGCGTCAAATTGTATACATTAGGTTTTTCAGGGAAAAAAAAATCTAATTTTTGACGTAGAAATCTCAAAATCCTGCAAGACCAAGTGAATCAAATGTGATAGACATGACTTTATATGGTTAAAAATGGGAATTTATTCATACATTACAATAATTTTCTACTCAGTCGGGTGTTGTTTCTCAACTCGGGCAACATTTCAAGACTTTAAGCATTAATTAGATTCTTTTTAAAAGGTAAGAAAACCAAACTGAAAAGGTGTAACCTAGTAGACATGTGAGTCGCTGTTTTACCTCAGGATGGACCTTTACTGACTGGAGGCTAAGTGCTTCCAGTCTATGTTGGTCACATAAATTCTTTGATTGTGATAAATCCCCAAACAATCCACAGAGATTCCAACCAATTTGCAAAATTTTCATAAATGCATAAACATTTAGGGAAAAAACCCCCCAACACATTTCCATTTTTAATTTCTGTGGGAAACCCACTAAACTGAGTTAAGTTAAAGAATGTCTTTGTCCATCAGATAAACGCCTGACCTGTAAATCCTGTGGTGAAAACGGAGGACTCGTCTTTCCGCGAGCGTCGTGTTCGGATCGGTTTTGATGAATTGGACGTTTGTCCGGTCTTCGCCGCGTTGAAGCGTTTTAACAGACCCAACGAGAGAAAAGAAACGAAGTGGGTAGAGAGGGGAAAAACACTCGTGACACTCGGTGTGACCTCCTGGTGAATCGCGGCCTCTTTTCGCTGGAGTGTTTTTGTGGTTTGTGGAGCTTATTTGACTTTTGACAATAAGTTTAAAGTCCGGTGTTTAGCTGAGGTAACGCCGGATTATTTTTCCAGCCTAATGTGAAGCAGTAGACGCTCTCAGCCTCTCCTCTCGTGGTAAATCCACGGTCATCTCCATCAGAGGCAGCCACTAGGGTCTGACGCTAAATTAAACCAATAAACTCTGATGCTACGGATAACATTCCCCTCCGATTGACCCGACCCCGTGACCTCTGAGACACTCTGGCCGGGGTCGTGACCTCATGGTGGCGTTGGCCCTCGACGTTGAAGGGGAGGGGCTCAGTCTGTTGGTTTGGCCTCCATGTCCTGACCTGGAGAAAAATATACAAAACAAACCTTATCCAGTCCGTTTTAGGCTACCCCAACTCTAGACGGGCCTGAAACCGGGGTCCAATCACTCTGAACGTCTTAGAACAAATTTACTAAAGCCTTTAATTGTCAGAAAAATATGTTCTTTAGACAAAATGACCGGATTTAAAACAGTGAAAACGTTCTGATAGGCTGATGATGGTGACCTTCGTAAACGGGCGACGTGTCCTGCACCTATCTGGTTCTACTGTCGTTGATCTGAATGTCTGAAATGCTGTATTTCAGGATTGGGGCTGTGACTCGTGACAGCAGACGGTTCACGACCTGAACGCCAACAAAAAAAGACTCAAACCGCTGACGGAGCCACAGTGGCGCGTAAAGATAAACCTTCAGGAATGAAGACACATAGAAGCCGTTGTACACGGTGTCTGCACAGAGGTCCTTAAACATCACACAGTCGCTTGTTCAGCAAAAAATATGTCTACTTGATCTTTATATTCAGTCATAAAGTTGGTCTCTCTTCTTCTCCATATCCTTAACTGGTCAAGACTCACAACCGTCTTCCAGGAGTCGGGGTCTACTCGAGGTTTCTGCCTCCTCACCTCTGTTTGCGCCTGGAGGATTCTGTTGGGTTTTATTTAGAACAACTCCATATGTAAAGTACCATCAGTTGACTTCCTGTATGATTTGGCGCTATATAAAATAATTTTGATTTAAGTTGTAAAGGTTTACAATGAAGTATTTTTTGGTTCTCTATGTACCAGGACTTGGAATTGGGCACAAATCAGTACGTCAAGTTCTAGAAAAGTCTTTGTACATCAGTAGTCCTCAACCTTTTTTGCTCCAAATAACAATTTGATAAAAGACTACATAAAATAGGATTTACCTTTAATTTCTTGACACTTTTTGGTGACTAAAGGATCGATATGCAGACGCATGTCGGCGTCGATTGTCAGACAAACTTGGCGTTGGAGTCTCGTCTAGTTTTCTTCCTCCTGGTTTCACTTTCCTGCATAAAGTTGTAATTCTGCACCGCTCCTGATCTCGGGAGTCGCTGATCCCTCCGAGAACAAAGCGGAGGTTTGGACACGGTAGGCGGCACGCATACGTGACCCCCCCTCCACCCACCCCCATCTTGTTTATAGGATGGAGTTTTTCCAACACAAACATTTTCTTTAGATGACACAGTGGACCTCTGCTCTCAGATTAGCATCAAATGCGCACTTAATTGCTTGAGATAGAAGCTTATTATTCCCATTAAAACGGACGTTCGAGCCCTGACCCCCCCCCCCCGGTTTTTCATTCCTCCCCCTCTTCCCCTGCCTTCCTCTTGTCTCCATTGTGCATTTGATGTGGAGATGAAGGGTAGGGGAATAAGGCAAACAAGAACAGTTTGGTGCTGAAAAGTTGGGCAATCTGGTAACAATTGGGTGCTAATAGAAGCGTTTGGAGGTCCTGTGCCGTGATGTGTTTAGCTAACAATTTCTGTTCTTGCGCTCCAACTTAACATTTTTCCGGTTGACTTCACTCTCGGTATGTTTAAACCTTTCATTTCATCCCTTTAAAGTCTGTTTTAGACTCATTTCGAGTCCCGTTTCTCGTCTTTCCCGACGCTGACTCCTGTGCAACCCATTGGCCGTCGCCTCTGTGGGATTTTTGCGCGTCTCCGACGGCACCGAGCCGGCATTCTTTCACGGGTTCACTGGCAATACTCAAGTGGCTCCCTCTTAAAAGCCCCCCCCTCCTAATCACTCGGGGACATAATCACAGGCCACTTTGAAGTAATAGTCAATTTGCTGCGAGTCCACCGTTTAACAGAACCGCTCCGACGCAAGCCGAGTCTGCCAGCCGGCCGAGGCAGATGGAACGATAAGGGCGGCCTGTGCCGGTGGAAAGTCCGCTTTCTTTTAACACTCGACTAAACAAAAGGTAGCACACACACACACACACACACACACACACGTAATGCTTTGAAAAGTGTGTGTTGTGGAGGCCTGGGGCTGTGTAGACAAAGGACAGGTGAGGTCGATAAGCGACGGCTTGTGTACGCGTGTTGTGCTGATGAGGAGTTCACAGGAAGTGGGACGTATGGCCGTCACTCAACCCGGTATACGCTCTGCCCCTGAATGCACCAGCACAATGACACACTGTACCCGCGGTGATGTCGATCTGGTAGGAAAAAACAGCGCTGGCCCGTGTTGATTGTTTACGGGACTCCGGGTGGCGCCAGGACTTGAAAAAACAGGAGAAAAACACTTTGTTTTGGTGGGGAGGGCCGCTCCTGTGGGGTTTTTTTTGTAATCAGGAGTCCTGATCGCGTTCCGGGGAGGGGGGGGGAGAAAAGGTATGTTATTCCACACGGTACACAAAGCGAGGGAACGGAGAGAGAGATGTGGGCGCATGGCGGTGTGTCTGTCTGCTCTCCTTCCTCCTCTCTTTCTACCTCTTTACCAACTTTACCCCCCCCCCAACTTGCCCCTACCCCCCCACCTATCTGGGCTACAGCTGACTCAGATCAGGAGTCATTGAAGTTCCATCCGAAAGTTCAATCTGTACCTTTCTTTAAAGTATGCACCTACCTCGGACGACACTTAGAATGTCCATGTCTCCCTTTACAGTCGTGAAAAAGTTAGGACACAAAAACGTTCACATGTCAACGTTCAAGCATGTTTTTATTTATTTCTGGAAAAGAAAGTGATTTAACTTGCAATTAAACAACAAAAATTAACATTGCGTTAATTAAAATAGCATATCACCAAGTCAACCGAGGACTGGCTAACAACTACGAAGTGGAGAGTCTTGGACCGGCCGAGTCAAAGTTCAGGTCAAATGGGGCGACTTGAAACGGGCTGGACATACAGGAAACCCTCAAACATCTCACAGGTGATGGAACTCTATGTGGAGAAGGGTGAACTTTCTTCAGGTTGATATCAGAGATGGGTCGGCGGCTACAAGAAGTGTCTACCTGAAGTTACCTCAGCCAAAGAGGGCAATGTTAGCTATTGGGGTAGGGTGTCCTAAGTTTGACCTCCGTTAGAATCCACATTTTTCTTCATGTTTTTTAGTTTGTTGGGTGGAACTGTGTGAAATTTTGTCATTTAACTGCAATTTCAACAAATTTCTTTTCCCAAAATAGAGAAAAGCAACATTGGGCATTGATATACGAACACTTCTCAATGGGTTGTCCTAACTTTTTCACGACTGTAGGCGTGTTGCGTCTCAAATCCGGGGGATTTCGCTCCATCCATGGGCGAAGACAGTTTTTGGTATTTCAACAGAAAGTTGTGATCTTTCAAAATCTACCACTGAATCTCTACCTTCAGGTAAATGATTAAAAACTCTGGAATGACGAGACTCAACGACCGTTACTCAACTCTCTAGTTCAGTTTGGAATTTAAATATTGATCATTTGATAACCTTTAATACATCCCCGTTGGATGCTCCAGGTGGATTTTGACTCTTAACCCATCGGGACGTTCCAAACAGAACCAACAGTTCCTGGTGACGTCACTTCCGTGACGGCAGCACCGCCCACCAGCACCGTGGAGCTGATTCAGACGTCACCCAACTGTCGTGTATGAGCGCCACGCATGGCGGCGCACCTGCGTTACCTGCCCGCGAACAAAGAGCCGGCTGCGCGTGAACAGAGCCGTGAGTGAGGAGGGAAGTCCTTTATCCACGCAGGTATTAGGACGTAATGACTCATGAAGACGCGCATTGTTCCTAACAGACGCGCACGCACAGGTGTAGAACATCATTATCACGCACCGCCAACTGATGAAGACTATTATACCCGCCAAATTGATTCCCCCCCCACCGCGTCGAGAACGCCATCAACAAACGTGATGTTCCAATCAGCTCATCTCGAGGAAGATGAATGAAGAAGAATGGAACGCAGCCGGGGCTCAAATCATCATCTCAAATTGCTTTTTTCTTTTTTTTTTTTATATCATGAAATGCGACTGATTATCACCAAAAAAATGCGTAAATTGAATTCTTTTTTTCCTTTTTTTTTTCATTTAAGTAATAATTGATTTGACATTTCCGAGCACTTCAAAGGCGTTTTGGCCTGAAGGCTCTGCAGTAAATTACAGCATAAAGCAGAGGATTCACTATTAGCTGAATGTCAAGTGTGCGCCCCCCCCCCTCCTTTTCTATCTCCTTTTTCCAAAAAACGACTGAAATTTTAGCCCAACTTTATAAAACTTGCCCCGTTTGCGCGCCTGTGTGCGGGTTTATTGTGGCTTCTACAAATAATCGTTTACTCCCGTATTCTTTCCTGCGTGTGTCTCCATGCGGGAGCGACAACGGGCCGAGGTGCGTTTGATATGTAAATGTGTGCGTCCTACAAAGTCCGGCTGCTATCTGTGGCCACAGACGCGCCTCCCCCCCCGCCTTCAAGAAAACACGCACAATGCACAATGAGACGCGCAACCTGAGCTCCGACCGACACGTCTCCACTGATATTTTTCATTTTTATTAAAAACGAGATACGGTCTGGTCAGCGGCGCGCTCCTCTGATGCGGTGCGTAAAAGCGCACCCGGTCCAGAAGATCATATCTGTGAGGGATTCCAGGCGTCGCTGCTGCAGTAATTAATACCCCACCACCCCCTAGTATGGATATGTTATTGATATTTAGTTTCAGTCAAACTTTCTTAAATTAAGTCTTATTTCGTCTGTTTTCTTATTTTTAGGTGTCGTGTAATTATTTATTTCAATATAAAACACCCCAGCAGCTTCCTCACTCTCACATTATTCTTATATTTTTAGTTGAGACGCACTTTCTGCTCCAACTGTTCCACCGTTCTAGTACCATATAAACCATCATAAAGCTGATTAATGAACCTACAATGACTTTCTCCAATCCTTTATTCACATTAGCTGCTTCTTTTTTGCCAATGATATTAATTGAAAATTCCTGCAGTGTTTTTTTTTCTTTCTTTTAAACAACATTCATCAGTTGATTAAAATGAAATGAGTCATTAGTGGCGTGGTGTTTAAATTTTAAATATTCTCCAACCGTAATCCAGGTATCATTTGGTTCATTATACTGCAGTACTTTTATTTTTTAGGACCAAGATATCATTTGGACCTTTATTTTTTAGGAGTATCATAAGCGGCAGTAAGTTTTGAAGGTGTGTCAGGGAATTGAAGTATTTATATGAACTATTTGAACTTTCATCGTCAAACTGACGATAAAACATCATAGAAAAACTTCCTCTTTATTCCACATGCGGAATAAACACGGGACACACATGCAGTTTGTGGCGTCGCCTTAGAAATAAACTCCTCCTTTTCCTCTTTGTCAGTTAAGAAGCATTTCTCACCAAAAACAACAACAACACACATTTACAACATATTCTCTCTTATTTTGAAAGAATCCCAAATCTGATCGGATTTACGGGATGCTGTAATTTTTTTTGAAATCTCGTCATAATCTGTTACATGTTTTAGGAATGGAACGTGCACACACACACACACACACACACACACCTGCAGACACACACACACACACACTCTTGATTGTCACCTGAATCCCCCGTTAGCCGGAGGTGACACGTATTGTCTTTCCGGCAGTGAATTAATGTGCCTGTAAACACGCTTTTTCCCTATTTGTTAAGTTATTCATGGCGCTGCTGATTGCAGGCGGCCGGCGGAGCCAAATGAGGGCCTTTTGTTATTGTTGAGTAATTAGGACAGCCGTCATCACGCTCCGAGATGACAGGGTCAGTTAATAGTTTCCCTCCCTCAGTAGTCCGAGCTGATTATGGAGCTCAGGCAGGGAGGCGGGCGAGGCCTGGGTGAGGATGGGGGAGGCGTGGGGGGGAAGGAAAAGCAGACCTTATCTCAGGCAATTAATCAGAGACACTCATATTGCGGGACAATTATTCAAAGCTCACTCCTGCATTACTCAACCCAGGGTTCCAGCGGGGGCCGCGTTCCATCCAGCTGGACTGGAAGGTCAAAGGGGGGAGACGGAGCGGGACGCCGTTCAGAAAGAGAAAGTGTGAGTGAGTGTGTGTGTGTGTGTCTGTGTGTGTGTGTGTTAGAGAGAGAGAGGCAGTGAAGGCAACACGGGGTCAAAGTCATCCAAGTCTTCTCTGGAGGCTTTTTTTTGTTTTTCGGAAAATTTATTCCCGATCAACTTTTAGCCACTGGTGGAATATCAAGGGCGTCGACTGTGTGTGTGTGTGTGTGTGTGTGTGTATGTGTGTGTGTGTGTGTGTGTGTGTGTGTTACAGCCCAGGGCAGGCATTATCAACATTCCTCAGTGGCAGCAGGGTGGCTCGGCTGGCACCGCACAAACAGGAAAAGGAAATAGCTCGACTTAACTGCGTTTATCTCCCAGAGAGCCCTCACAGAGTGTGTGTGTGTGTGTGTGTGTGTGTGTGTGTGTGTGTGTGTGTGTGTGTGTTTGTGTGTGTGTGTGTGTACCTGATAGGACAGCAGTTTAAATAGGGATCCCAGCAGGCAGTACGACTGTAAACACACACGATCTGTTTGCTGAGAACTTCTTCGTTGGTGTCGAGACGTTGTTGATGTTTTGGACTGAAAGAGTGGAAATAAACACGTAAACAATGACTAAATAAACATAAATAATAGCTAAACAAACAACAACTAAATAAACATAAACAATAGCATTATTTAAAATGTAAACATCGTGTTGTCATTAAATTCTCGCCTCACCAACCTTCCACATTTTTTAACCAGAGTGAATATTTGTGTCTCTTTATTGATGTTTTGTGAGGTTTCCATGGAAACAGAATTTTGAAGGTCTTCTTGCGTGGACCAGACATTCTAATTCATTAGCATTGTATTTATTAGTCATAAGAAATTGTTTGCATTTCAAGGTATAGAATTTCCTACAAGTTTGAGTTTTTGTTGTTTCCATGGAAACATGCAACAAACTGCAGGATATCTCTTGTTTGTGTGTTTATGTGTTAAGATACACACATTTGGAAAATAAACGCACGATTCCACAGGATTAAAACAGTTGGAGTGTTAGAAATAATCAGGAAAAAGGTTGTTTTCCAAAATCCCAACGAAATTCTCACAGGAACCTCAAGAGGAATGAATTCCTAATAATTAAAGTATAAAACAATATCAGTGAATAATGTGTGTTTATTATAATACACTCCTTTATGAGCACAAATACAGACTTCAACCTTCCAGATATAAATGAATCATTTAGTTAAAATATCTAAAGAGTCTTCTCCACATTTCTAGAGAGTTTCTTTATCTCACTTCACGGTAATCCTGATCAGAAGTATGAAAATGAGATGCTAATTAGCAGAAGTCCTGCTCATGAATATGCAGCAGGAGGAGAAACCTGTTAGAATCCTTCCTCCGCTGCAGAAACTCATCCCCTCTGATATCAGTGACTGCTGATCGATCACATATCGAAGAGGAGGGTTGATTGAAGGGGACGCAACGCTGCGTAAAAACCCTGTTCTAACTATTCCAGGTGACGCGCCTCCAGCGGAACAAAAGCGCGCAAAAATGAAACGCGTAAAAACTCGCTCAGAAACATTCCTTTTCCTTTTCCTCTTCCTTTTCCTCTTCCTTTTCTTCTTCCTCTACACAAATGTCACCTCCACTCGGTATCATGTGAAAGCAGAGGAAGACATCGAGGAGGAGAAGGAGGAGAAATGGATCGGGGGGGGGGTAAAGAAGAAGAAGAGGGAGGGTGTCATAAAATGCAAATACGACGCGCGTCCGCTTTATTTTATTAAATTTTTTTCCCTACAAATTAAATGTCAGGACATAAAATATTGTCAGTTTCATTTTGCCGCCAGAAGGATGACAAATCCATATTCTCCCCTTAAATAAAACTCTTACTGCTGCGGATGGGGGGGGGGGGGGTAATCATGGCAGAACAAAGCCAAGTGATTAACGATAGCAATTTATTGTATCTTGGCGGCCCGGCGCGGCGAGGAAGAGGAGCAGAAAGACATCATGGTTATCATAATTCATATCGTAAATAACAGGGCCCGGCCAATCACAAGGAGCCGCCGATGTCATCCCAAATAACCTTTGATAACAATTACCATAGAAGGCAGTACAAACCCCGGAGTCACAATGTTATCTCATCCCCATTCTCTGCGTGTAGAATACAACACTATTACCATATAGATTAGACTATTTATAATGGTGCGTGTCATTCCGGGTGCGGCTTTAAGTCGGAGCGGCGTGGATGTGTGTAGCGACGGCGGAGAGGACATGCAGGTGTGTGTGTGTGTGAGTGTGTGTGTGGGGTAGGTGGACCTGTCGTGGGGAGGAGATTATAGGCGCTTTATGAGGAGCTGAATTGCCCCCCTCTCTCAGTATCACACAGCCGCACATGGCCAGGACGCACGGCGCGCGTAATGAGCGTGGAAGAGGAGTCGGGTGACGTGTGTGTGTGTGTGTGCGCGTTCAGGGAGGGGTCTTGGTGGGAAAAAGGTGGGGATTCGGTGTGTGTTTGTGGGTTTTGTTAGTTGTGTGTGTGTGTGGGGGGGACCCGGCGGGGAGATATTAGCGAGGGAACGATGAGTGTTGGAGATTAGCCCGGGCGGATCTTGTCCGAGGTGTTGTTCCTCCTTGTTTTATCTGCTGATAGAAATTTTCTGATGGGGAGCGGTGATATGTGGACACACACACACACACACACACACACACACACACACCGCCCACCCACCGTCACGGCTTCCCCACCCATGACGCACACACTTCGCGCCATCAAATTGGCACGACGGTGGATCGATATGTGTCGGAATGAGAGACTTTGCGCCACGATGGATGACGTCACATGTGTCTGTTTGCTCATTGGTTGGTTTATATTAGTACTTTTGACAAACTAAATTAGATTTCTGTTCAACCTTAAAAGGAGGCGGGGCAACAGATAAGCGGAACAGGAAGCTTTTCATTTCCGACATAAAAGCCGAGGTCAAGCTTTGACCTCTGTGTTTGTTTGTTTGTTAGGCACGCCCCCTCCCCCATTTAAACTGGTGCTGATCTAGATGCCCTCCTTAGCATTGATCATAATTGCGAGGAATAAAGGAATCGATCAGACATCAAAGCCTCTGAGGTGTGAGGCTTTCCGTTTCTCCTCTTAAATACCTCCGACGGCGTCCGGCGCGTCTCTCCTTCCTCTTCCTGTTCCACCTGAAGCGGCGAAGAAAGAAAACCGAGAACGAGCTTCAAAGAAGTCGCTTGAAGGATGGAGGATGAGGAGGGAGGACGACGGCAAGGACGAGATAAAAAATAAATAAATAAAGGAAAGGAAAGCAAACAGAGCGGGATGAGGAGGAAGACACCAAAGCAAGGACGAGGTGAGGGCGGGGGAAACATCCTGAGAGGAAACTCAGTTGTTCAGCGTTTAACTCTGCAATCCCAGCTTTCACCGACCAGACGCTTCTAGATCAAGGCTGGTAGATCCAGAGTAGATAGAAAAAAACACTCAAAGTCATCCTGGAGAGGACGGAACGCCGCGTTACAGCACCACCCACTTCTATAATATCTGCACTTTTTGGCGAGGTGATCCCTGTGTGGGTTAATCTCTCCTGACAGGATCTTAATTCGAATAAAGAGTCTGTCAGCGCCGCGTGTTTCTGCTAGCTTCGGAGGAAGACCTGCGTTAGCTTCTGCTAGAAATTAAAATTATTCTGACGCGTCACGGCTGATACCTGCGAACAGGAAAGAGAAAACACGCCTGATGGAGACACATCTGCAGGAATCAATACGAAAAACTGGAGTCAGAAACGTGAGAGGGAATAAACTCAGGATCGGGTTTGATAAATCCTGACTTTTTCTTCAACTTAAAACTCAAGATATTTCTTTTTTAAAGATGTAACCAAAGTGCGTTCTTATTCTACTGTTGGTACTGATTGAAAATTGCCTGCCGGTGATTTTATTGCCACCTGCTGGCGGTAGAGTTGCATTACAACCACGTCAAAACAAATGGGAAACAATCGATCGTTGATGCTAATCAATATTTTTTGTAATAATTCGTAAAGTTCAAAACCCATCCTCACTCTTGACATCTTCACCTCACTCCCTGTTCATCCTGTCGCCGTAGTAACCCCCTCCTCACCTCCTCTCTTCCACCTCCTTCAGCTCTGGCGAACCAATCTTAGCTTGTTGATGGGAAATACACCAACTCCGGATTTAGAAACTCCGGATTAATCCTGAACTCGTTTCACGTTTATCTTTTATTCATCTATAAATGTAAAAATCAGGTTTTAAAGCGTGTTTGTGTGTACAATATGTATATATTTGACCCCAGAATCAATCACACGGTGTGGCTGAACATGTTTCTGTGTGCCCCCCCAACCCCCCACCCCTCAATAATAATAGCAGACGACACTGAAGTTGATTTACTCTGACTTCAGAAATCCCACCGCTTCTTTCACTCCCTCTCTCCAACTTATTTCCCCTCAACATTTCTCATCTCCTCTCCGAGATGGAATTCACAAAAGTGATTTTCTCCTTGTCCCACCCCCCCCTACCTCTCCTCCACACCCCCACCCCCTACAAATCTCTTGATCACTTTAATTTTTTGCTAGGCTGCTTCATCGGTGTCCTGGGAAAGAGAAAAGAGGAGGAGGAAGCAGACGGGTGAGACACCTCGAATGAGGCCGGGGCGAGATGGGGGGGGGGGTCGGTATAGAGTTAAGGCTTTATCAGTGAGTGCCCTGAGGTATGTGGGGGGGACGCTGCTGAATCCAGAGAGATTAGGGGAAAAATGCAGCACATGGCAGTAAGGGGCTTACGCCACAGCTTGTATTAGTTCAGGTGAAAGGAGTATTGCTTTTACATAAAACTGGACAAATCCAGCCACAATGCGTTTCCCGTCGGACCACAATGGGGTCCTCTATCTGCGGACCTCACCTCCTGTCACCCCCCCCACACACACAAGGTTCCCCCCAAAGCTCCTCTATCCAAACGGGAGGAGAGAGCCGAGCGAAAAAAAGGAGGAGGAAACACAGATGGACGGGGAGGGAGGAGGAGATACGGCGGCGCTGAACTTCATTTCCAGAGTTCACCCCCCCACCCCCACCCCCAGGATGACGGCTGTCAGGAGATGGAGAGGACGCCTCGCTTCCCAGAATCCTGTTCTCCTAAATGTCCTGAATGACTTTTAGAACTTTGCTTTCAGTTTACTCACAAAAAAAGAGTCTCTTCCTGGTTTCCGGCGGTACTTCCTGTGGATGTTTCAAATTAAAAGCGGACTCTGGACGGGAGACGGGGATTAAGATTTAACTTGAAAATCCACCAGCAGGCGTTAATTTGCATAAAATAACAGCAAAGTGGACGTGAAGCGATTAAAGATTATTTATTTTCTTGTGTAGGAACTTCACCAGCTGTCTGGAGCTATCGCCATGACAACCACTAGAAATAGAAGCAAACCTGCGAAGTAGTTCAGGTGGACGACGATGGTCTTGAAGCGCGCCAAACCCCCCCCCATCTAAGGTCCAATTTATTTATCAAATAGATTTATTCTTCCAGTTTATCCAATCCAATTAATTTAAGGCGTGGCAGTTTCCCATCATGCTCTCTGTCTGTCATCGCCACCGTCAGGCTCCAGACTGAGATGAACAACTGCTCCAAAACAAGAGATCCGTCGAAGTTGGAAGAGTTTGTTTCTCTTTTTGCGTAAAGTTTTAGTCGTAACTGAATGTTTTAATGAAGTTAAATAAATCTAGTTGACTGAACATCTTTTTTAAAAGCTCGATGCCTCGCTCTCGTCTTCACGCCGAACGCCTGAAGTGTCTCATTCTCCCCCGACGAGGACTTTTATCTAAACCTTCTGTTCCCCCAGACGCGTTTATCATCTTCAAATGTAGGTGGAGGTGAACCCGGCCCCCACGTTTCTTTATCTTTCACCTGTGATGTTACAGTAAGCCCGGCTGACAATGGCGCCTTACATTACATTACACCCCCCCCCTCTGTGTTCACCCCATCCAAAGCCGCTCCATTATTGGCAGAACAATACCCTCAAAAAAAAGCCAAGTTGGCCTAAAAGAGAGAGGTTCTGTACCCGCGATGGTGCTTAACATCAATTTGTGACGAGATTAATCAATTTGGACCCCCCCACCTCACACCCCCATACACTCCACCCGTCTTTCTCTCTCCATCTCGTTTCTGTTGTCGCTCTTTAAATAAAGGTTTGAATGAGCCGGGCTCATCGCGATACGACGAGGGGTTAAGTGAGAGGTGCGTGTTTTAGGATAACGCCCCACCCCCACCCCCATCCCACCCCCCCACCAACGCCTCCCGCTCCCTGAAACACTTAGCTGGTGATTAGCATAAGCTGATAGCGCTATCGAGAGCGTGCCATTAAGGTGACCCTGAAGCCCCCCCACCACCACCCACCACACATACTCAACCTCCTCCATCGTTACCACCACCCATTCTACACCCCCCCCCCTTTCCGCCGCCTCCTTTGTCCCACCGAGAAAGCCTTATCGGGGAGGCGCAGGGCCTCTGTCGCCTCCTGGGGAGGTGATGGAGGGAGGAGGCGGGCGTGGTCCCGTAGGGGGGAGGGATGGGAGGGGGGTTCCTCTCGGTGTCTTTGGATGTGTCCTCTAATGAATCCACTCAATGCTCAACTTCACTGCTGCAACTTTTTAAAAAATGCATCAAAAGTGTTTTAAAATCAGGTTAAAATTGACTTTTAAATTATAAAGTCAATAAATTATAATTAAATGCGTTAGATAAAAGTTTGTCCTTTAACAGCAGCACAGCAGGCCTATGTAAAATCTGTAAAAAAATTTTTACAAATGCATTTAATTCATTAAAAAAATGAGAATGTTGAAATGAGTTTGGTGGGCCGGATTACAAAGCCTAATGGGCCGCATGTGGCCCGCGGGCCGTAGTTTACCCATATCTGGATTATTACCTTTATTTACATAAAAAAGTTGGAAATAATTAATATTAGTTGTCTGAATTTGCTTTGCCTTCAAAAAATAATCATCAAATCATAACTAAATCATAAAATCTTTTATTTTTCATCACCTCTTAATTTATAACCTGTTTGAGTGTCTGGTGGTTTTTTTTAGTGATGTCACAAAGGTTGGCGTTCAGATTCGCCATCATAAACATGCAGATTATAAAGCAGGCTGGTGTTCGAAGGAACAAAACTTTCTGCGAAGTTTGATTCTTCATTATAAACTCAAAGTTTAAAAAACAAAAAAACAAAAAAACAAGCTCAGAATGAAAAGTTGATCCATCTAAATTCCCGCCTTTTTTTTTTTTTTACCTATTCCGGGAGGCGTTTTTCGCTAAATCACTCCTACGATACCTCGGCGAGACTTTTTTTTTTGTGTGTCCGTCGTGAGGAAAGATGATGAAACTGCGAAACAATACGTGCACGTAAACGCTGGATGGGGCGACGCATTTCTTGAAGGTAAGCGATTTCCACGCACCTTAAGAGCTTAGCATCGACGTAGCGCTATTCATATCAGTTTACCATTATGATGCAAATGATAACAGCCTGGCTTCTCTATCCCCCCCCTCACTTTTACTAAGAAAACACATTATAGCACAGTTACACACCTACATTACCGTGCACACACACACACACACACACACACACACACACACACACACACACTCTAAATTCACCCAGCTCCGTTGCTTATCCTCTTTGTTTGAGCTGATTGGATCGGCGGCGATCACATGTTTACCCAGAGCGCTATCTCTTTGAGAAACCTCCGTCACGGCTAGCGGAGAGTAACGTTTGCCTCTTTTTGTGTTTTCCTTTTATTTTGGAGACGGGCACGCACACATGGTCTTTATGTATATATGCTAATAGGCTGGCTAACACGGTTTCACACTGTTTGTTTCTGGGAATGATGCAACTTGCCAGACATCCATTTTTCTGCTGATGTTCACATTTTCTCCCCCACCGCCTCATCCACCACCACCACCACCCCTTTTTTTTTTCTCAGGGAGGGCATTTCAGAGAGAGAGAGAGGAAGGGAGGGTAAGGCGTGTGTTGGAAATCCACAAAGGTTTTGTAATAAATGCATCGACGACAATAAAAACAAAAACATTAAAGGGAGAAAAGACGTGTTTCTGTGTTAAACAATTAGTGCTGCAGCATTAGCGCCGATCAGGAGGAGACAAAAGCTCGGCAGCAGCAGGGGTTTACCCCAGACACAAAGACACAAACACAGATGCTCTGCAGCCCAGCCAACTGCAGCAACACGCTTCCAGTGGAGCGGCGTGAAACCGCATCCGGCTGTAGCAGTCGGTCGGTAGCGGCGCAGCATCACTATTTAACACGGGTGTATTTATTTACATAATCTGCTCCCAAATGCCAAATCATGAATAGTTTGTTTTGCTTGTTGTGACATTTCAAATGATATTGCGGTTGGATTTCAACCTCTCGAAACACAACTGAGGTGGTGAGACGCGAGGTGGTTACAAACTTGAAAAGTTTGTTAAAATGCTGGTCCATTCCTGGATGCCTTGGGGTGGGGGTTGTTTTTCTTTAGTCCCAGCCTGAAGTTAAATGTCATGTTAGTTTTCATTTTAAAAAAAGTGGATAATACCGACTAGCTTTCATCAAAGAAAATTATCGTCATTATTGAAGTTTCAGTATTTTACATCAGGCTGGAATTCAAAGTTCTGACCTGATTAAAGTTTGACCCCAAACCCTAACCTTTAACCCTAACCTTTAATCCTGATCCTAACGCTCACCGCTAACCCCGAACCTTAACACTAACTTTTAACCCTAACCCTGATGGGAACACAAACCCTAATGCTAACCCTAACCATTAAGCCTAAGTGTTACCCTGACCCAAACTACCCTAGCCCTAATCTAAAACCAACTTGACCCTAACTCTACCTCCAACCCTAACACTATTTCCAACCCAAACCCCAACCCTACCTTCAACCCTAACCCTACCTCTAACCTTCCTCCAATCTTAACCCTACCCCTAACCCCAACCCTAACCCTGCCTCTAACCCCTACTCTACCTCCCACCCTAACCCTACCTCCAAACCTAACCCTATCCCCTATCCCCAACCCTAATCCAAAACCTACCTGTCATTCTACCTAATACTAGCCTTAACCCTATGTAACCCTAACCCTAACTGTTACTAACCCTAACAGTACCAAACCCTAAACCTAACCCTACCTAAGCTACATACAACACCTTAAAGTGGTCCCAGGCTGTCGGCAGATGCCCCACCTCTGCTTCGCTTCAGTCGACACATCAGGTGTTGCGGCAGGTGATTCCGTTGTCTACGTGCAACATGTGCGACAATGAGGCTAAATGAAAGGTGGCGCGACGACTGACGGGATGACACACCAGCGTTGGGTCATTGTGCGGTTGTTCAGAAAAAAAAGATGAAATGAGCTCTCAGTCGTCACGGAATCCGAGAGAATCAAACAGTGTTTGACTTTAAAGTGGACACAGCAGAGACTTCCTCCCTCATATGCAGGTAGGGGGGGGGGGGCATCAGGGAGGAACAAAGAGCAGGAGTCTAAACAGGAGCTTTACGCCGTCACCTCCTCTGTCCCGGAGCACACAGAGGTGCTTGTGTGTGTGCGCTTGTTTGTCTCTCTTGGGGTGGTAACACACACCGCGACAGTTTAGTAGAGGAAGGGAGGTGGTGTGTGTGTGTGTGTGTGTGTGTGTGTGTGTGTGTGTGTGTGTGTGTGTGTGTGTGTGTGTGTGTGTGTGTGTGTGTGTGTGTGTGTGTGTGTGTGTGTGTGTGTGTGTGTGGTGCTCATTCCACAACCGGTCATAGGGTTAAGTGCCACAGTCACACACACCCATGCAGACACACACATGTATGAACACTGGAGCCATTGAGTCGAATGTACACTGTAGACGATACCAGGGGGTGGGGGGGTGGGGGTCCCCATACACACGTGTGGTTGACGGGGTCTGGGGGGGAAGGGGGTGACCACACAGGCTGCAGGGGCTTTCAAGCTAATTTTGTTTCATTGAAGGACCCGTCTAATACGTGGTTGGCCCTAAAAAGACTGGTACCTGGTTCCCTCCCATGTAAATCATCTGGTACCTGGGAGGGAGACAGGCAGCTAGCCACCCTACCGACCGACCGACTGACCGAAAAACACATTTTTTTTAGACCACCCGACCAACCAGTCGACCGGTGGAAAAAAATTTTTTTAGACCATCCAACCAACCATTTTATTATTTACTTGTTTTTTCATTTTTTCTTAATTTCTTAATTTTTCGTTTTTATCATTTTATTTTTATTTTTAAATAAAAATAATAACTTTTATGATTTTTTTTTTATTTTTAAATTTTTAAATTTTAAAAAGTTTTTATGTATAGTATGTATGTATGTCTCAATCAACCTTCTTTTTTGCATTGTATGTATGTATATATACATGTAAATATGTATCAGTCAAGCTTCATTTGTATAGTATGTGTGTATTAATCTGGGGGTTAGAGTCTCAATTGGGTTAGGGTAGGGGCTATGGTTAGTTTTAGGGTTGGGATTAAGGGTAGGGCTGGGTTTAGAGTTAGAGTTGGGGTTAGGGTTAGGTTAGGGTTAGGATTGATTTTAGGGTAAGGATAGGGTTAGGGGCTCGCGTTAGGTATAGGTTTAGGGATTGAGGTTTGGGTTAGGGTAGGGTTAGGGTTAGCAGGCATCGCGTCGACATCACTAAAACAGCAAAATGTCCTGAAGTCTTCTATAAAACGTACAAATTATGATTCTGCCCCTGCCGAAGGAGCAGCAGTGTTGACCCTGACCTCTGACCTCTCTGATGAGGAGCTGTTGCTTTAGCACACAGCCGTCAGGCTGCGCCGCGCCGGCTTTATGGGGGAGTTATGGATGGATTTGAGGTAAACTGATATATTCGTGCGTGATGTCTGAGGTGGGCAGAAAGGACGCTGTCGCTCAGATAAGGCATAAAAAATGAGTCGGCCGTGCGAGACCGACCGGCTACAGCAGGGGTCATGTGGGGTCGGCTCCACGGCAACAGCGGAGGTCTGCCAGGACTCCGGTTTATTAGCAACAACATCGCCCGGCGGTCCGACCATTCCGCAACAAACAGAGTTTTCTGTCTTCACTTTTTGAAGACGTCCATTAAGAAATCACAGAATGCTTGATTACAGGCTCCGCCCATATTCGCCATACTTGGTGATGTCATTGATGAATAGCTTTTCCTGTTGTGTGATGTGAACCATTGACGGAAGTCTCTCCTCTTCCAGGCGAAACTCAACCCGAGATGTAATTCAAGGAGAGACTTTCAGCCAACAGGAAGTCTATCTGCCACGCCGGTCTCAGGTCCAACTGACGAGGAGAGGCAATAAATCCCAATTCTGTGTTTTACAGGTTTGATTCACGATTATTTTATGCTCTTTTGTTCCAGAACTTTGACTCTGGAGGTAATTCCTGCCTCCAAAACACTTGACTTCACAGTGAAATGAAGTTCTAGCGTCCTTCACTGGAGACTCGATCTAGTAAGCAGTGATCTTCTTCTTTGCGGAATATTCTGAATCGGCTCAAAAATAGAACGAGTCAGCAATTTAAAGTGAGCAAAACAACAGGTTTTCAAAACAACCACTCTAAATAAATACATCTTTCAGTCCAAATTTCCTGTTGCAATTTCTCCAGAAACACGATCGGGACGCGAGCCGTGAACTCGACTGGCCCTGCTGTTGTTGCACCGATATTTCTCAGCCTAATCAAATCTGCTCTGATGCAACGCCGTTAACTTTGATCTCACAATTAAGTCCCCGTGAACAGCTAATAAAGCATAATCTGCTCTGTATCTGCGTCGCGGCGCCAGAAGCACAGAAAGCCTGTTAGCATATTTTAGCGACGGCGGCGTCTGACTGACATTCTGTCGCTCTGGGCTGAAAGTGACTTGAAGTTATTTATTTCTTTTCTTTCTTTTTTTTATCACGGCCCAGATAATACAATCAAGTTTTAAAAAATCAAACTGGATCTGCATCAGCTGAGTGGCAGATGAGTGGCAGATGCCCTGGGGGTTGGGGGATTGGAGGGTATGGGGGTATTCATCCTCTTCCTCCGTTTGCATCCATCTCCCTCTACTTTGCTGAGGATGGGTTGACATCCCAGAATACAAAGCAGCAGCTTCCCTCGCCGGAGGATGTTTCCTCGCCGCTGTTGTCGGATACATCCGGAGATAACCGGAGTACTCGAGTAAAAATACTCCACCTGGAAAGTCTTTTTGATGCTTTATTGTGAAGGTGCATGGGTCAGGGAGTTTATAACGCTTTATAACATACTATGTAGACCCTGTAGACGTCTCTGGATAGACGACAGGGAGATTTGGGATAAGAGTAATTAAAGGGAAACTGTTTCCTTTTGTTTTGGGGTTATTGCCCTTCGATAAACGCGACCCAAGCGGACAGACGGTAGCAGTTTGGGGGGCGATAAGGAATGTTTTCCACATGATGGTCGGACGGTTTGTCCTTCAAGTCTCAAACGGATGAGTAGCTCCGCAGACGCGGGCCAGATCTGTTAAGCTGCTTTGGGTTTGGTGTACGTTCGGAGATGCAAAGCGCTCCGAAGATGGCGGTGGGGGGCGGGAGGGGGTGGGTGGCTCGAGGTCAAAAGGTAAAAGTTCACCCAGTCTTCGTCGCTAAAAACAACACGGATCTCCTCGACACTTTTCATCTTCCACCTGTTGTTTGGGTTGGAAGAAATACTTTGAGGTGGGGGGCGATCCAACAATAACACGGCATGTTTTCACGGATAAACGTTTGCGATGGATATGTTTGTGGAGGAACAGAAGCAGATGAGATGGTGGTGTCTAATGAGACCCAACGGGATCTCAACATCTCGGGCCGACTCCAACCAGGATTGGGCTCCGGTGTTCGGAGGAAGTGTCAGGGAATCACCGTCGTTTGGTTCGGTCAGTGTCTGAACGTGTTTCATAGTTCTCCAGTTGGAGAAGAGAATACTCTGATTGGACCGGCAACCAAAGCGTATCCCAAGATGCATCAGGTACAGTTACGTAAAGTAACTCTGTGTCTTTGTTTCTTGATGGATAAAATGCGTATAAATATTTGGATTTCACCTAATTTACCCACAAAAAACTCGTTCAAACTGCCACATCACCCCCCCCACACACACACCCCCACCCCCGAGTGTACGTCACCCTCCTCCATCACCTCCACCTCCCATCAGATGTGTCGACAGTCTCCATTTCGCCGGAGAGCGACTCGTCTATCTCCTCCGCCCGTGGCTCTCCCCCCTCCTTTATCGCTCCCTTTTAACCATCAGGTTTTTCAGGAGCTGTTTGGGGAGGGGGGGGGGGGGGCAGTTTGAAAGCTTCCTCCCAAAGTCGGGCCTACAGCGTCGGCTGCCGTGACGCCATTGGTTGTCAGACATGTTTGCATATTCAGTAACCAAACCCCTGCTGGATGTGGTTTAATTCTAGCAGCCGTGGCGTGTTTTTTTGGGGGGGGGGGTACCTTATTAGTCTTATTATCGTTGCCCCCCCCCCCCAGATCGGTGTCCTTCACCCAACTTCCTCTCTTTATCGTGGCGACGCAGGCGGGGTAAACCCTGCAGACGCTCCTGGCTCTCCGCGGAGAAACAAAGTTGGTGTCTTTGCAAAAATGAAATTAGGAGCCGGTCGATGCCAGCTCTGAGTGAGGGGGTGGGCCACGTTCTGACAGGTGCAGCAAAGGATGCTGGGAATTAATGAGGCCAGGTGACGGAGCCAACGCCCGGCGGAGAGGCGAAGGGCTCCGGATTTGAACGGCTGCCCTTGATCTGGCTGATCACCAGGCTATAGGCTACTTAATTAAAGCTACAAGTAGTGCATTAACCCCCCCCGCCGGGGCCGCGCTCGCATGTTGGCGGCCCCCCCAGGGAGAAACCTGCAGGACCCCAGATGCAGGTGGAGCAGATTTAAAATGCCAAAGAGAAAGATGGCAGGTTGGTGCTTCCTGATTGAAAACGGAGGCATTTCTGTGTGTGTGTGTGTGTGTGTGTGTGTGTGTGTGTGTGTGTGTGTGTGTGTGTGTGTGTGTGTGTGTGTGTGTGTGTGTGTGTGTGTGTGTGTGTGTGTGTCGACAGAATAAAGGAAACCGTCCGGCCTTGAGCCTTTATGGAGGCTTTGATCAGAAATACTGGTGGAGGGAAAGGGAAAGGCTAAAGCGAGCTGCGTTCACCCGCGTTAAAACACTTTTATTTCTCACTTTGTCACGATATTCCACGTTTATGATCACGTCAGCAGCTTTGTGATGCTGAAATTATTCCATATTTTTTATTTTAAATGCTTTAAAATCCTTTATTATCCCAGAATATTTTTTAAAAAAGCAAATATTTTTTATATTCTGCAAATTTGAAACGTGAAATACAACGTTTGTGCACGTTTTTTGTTAATTTTGTTGCACAAAATGACATCACAACGGCTAATCTGTCAGATTAGATTGTTTTAAATGCTGCACGAAGAGGAAAAGAAGGAAAATTCAATCTAAAGAGAAAATATTCTGAATTCAATCCTCCAGGGTTTAAATAATTCTGGATTTGTTTGGTCATGTGACTGTGATGTCATCAGGACATTTATTTTTCTCCCGCTGCAACATTTGGAAACAGGAAGTACTTCTACTTTTTGACCTTTTTCTTTGCAGATTTAATCTGATTATTAATAATTGATCCTCGTTTCTAAACAGAAACCCACAGATTATAGACGCCTTTAGATTATATTAGAGATTAGAGCAGGAAATTATGTAAAAAATATAAATAAAGGTGTTGTTAAATTCTTTCATCTGATGCGTGTTCATTCTGTGACTCTTTTTTTTTTAGGGGCGGGTGGTTGAGACACACTGGCTCAAATGGAGGCCTCAGATTAGCCGGTGAGTACAGATTACTTGTAACAAGTAATCCGATTCCTTCAGAGTAAGAAACCGACGCGCTGTCTTTTTCATTTGAGAATGACTTTGCGACGACCTCTGTTGCAAGTGCCCCCCCCAACACCCCCCCCCCATCCCAACCCCACCCACCCTCAAACCAGCACCTCATTCGCAGAAAATGGAAATGGGTTTAGCACTATCGCCGTTGCCCCGGCAACCATCTGAGTCCCCCATCTCGCGGTGGAGAAATGAGTTGTGAACGGGCTCCGGAGAGGCAGGGATTAAACATGATCCCGCGGACGGACTGTCAATCACAGCCGCGGCGGACGGTGCTTTTAATTTGGAGGGGTCCCTTAGAAAATAAAAGCTTGGAGCGGGGGGGGGGCACTTCCGGGTTTCTTTCTCTTTTTTAAAATTTTTTAAAGCAGGTAGGTCTGAACACAAACCGGTTCCGGTTCTGGTCGTTTTATTCCAGAGTCAGGAGCCGCTGGATTAATTTAATTAGCCTGCTGGAGATTAACGGAGGCGCTCAGGCCTTCAGATTATTTTCATCTCTGTTTCATCTGAGGGCTTCGAGCTGAAAACCTCCTGAATTTATTAACGCGTGGTTTATAAGCATTCATCTGGGATCAGTGTCGTGTTTTAATGCGTGAAACAGAAACTAGTTTTCGTGTGTGTGTGTGTTTTATTTTTTAAAACGTTCCCGCACGGTGACGTGAATGCGTGAGAAGCAAAGACCACGTGACTTCACGGCGGGGCTGCAGGTGCGGGATTCAGTTGCACCAGAATCTCGTTAAAGTCACGCCGTTAAATCTCAGTAAAATGATTCGTTTTATGAACTCACCGGGTCACAGGGCGAAGTTCGACCCTTCAGAATAAAAGCTTTGCCTCCTTTGTTCCATAAATAAATTTTAAAGTAAAATGTTCTCATTTTGATAAATTATGATGTTTATTGCATAAATATTTTAATAATATTTTCATAGGAAAAAAACGCCTCACATGTGGAAATAATTAAATCTCCTTGAGACATCCCAAAGTTATCACAGCAATTTAAAAAAAATAATAAATAAAGAAAAATACTGTAATTAAAAATCAATAACAAAATAAAATTAGGGATTTTTATTAAATAATAAATGAGTCTAAATAAAGGCAAATAATGTAATGTATGTGGAATTACACGGAGCCTCCAGGCCTGATCAAGGGTTGGGATAAAAAAAAAAAAGCTAAATTTGTACTTTTTGAATAATCCAGATTAAATTCCTGTGATATTATTATAAATCGCTATGATCTATAATCTAACCCCCTCCCTGTGAACGTCTAGCAGCGCCCCTGCAGCTCCATACATGGATCCAAGCGAACATCAGAAATGTGGTTTTCTTAAAAAAAAATCACCAGAATTTAAATCCACTCGTGACGTCATCAGAAAACACGGAAATAAATCTGAATTCGTGCTCGTCTTGCCTTTTTTCGTCCTAAAACGTTTTTTTTTTTACGCCATTAAAGGCCTTCAAATAAAAAATAATACCAGGATTTATCAAAATATCAAAATTCGGAATTTATTTTTCTAATCTGAAAATTCACTAATTCCAACTAAATTTCCCCTGAACGCGTCTGTCTGCTCCTGCAGAAGTAATCCCATTATTCCGGTAACGCGGCGGCGCCAGTGCCAGGCTGGCAGAGGCAGGACCGGGAGAGTAGTGGAGGGTTGAGGGGGGGGCTGGGACCCCATGCAATTCGATATTTGCCTCTTTGACAGTCATTTAAAGGGGATCTGGAGACGCCGATAGCCGACACCCCCTCCAAAGGCTGCCGGGTCAGCTCAGCCCGGCCGCGCCAGCGCGTCGCCAGGATGGGAAGAAAATGTTAAATCTTAGCTTCTCCTCTCATTCATTCATTCTTTTTTCTCTTTTTTTCTTTTTTGGAAACCCTCCTCCCACTCGGGTTCCCTCCATCTCTTCCTCCTCGGAGTCTCCCAACAGCGAAAGGAGAGGAGGAAGTAGAAGGAGGAGGAGGAGGAGGAGGAGGAAACCTTCTGTAATTGCTGATCCTGACGCGCATGAATCGGAGGTTATCTGACATCTTCCCTCCTTATCTGCGGACAAATATTTGTATATCATGACCAAACCAGCTCGACTTGTTGTGATTGTTGTGATTTCTACTCAGATATACTGTACACGCCCCCCTCCCCAGGAGTGGGTGGGGGCCGGCGGAGGCCATTTTTCAATTATGAGGTTAAAGGAGTGTTTAATAAACGACTCCTCATTAGATGGAGGGAGTGCATTCCCCTGCAGATAACAGACAGGTTGCATTGTGTGGATGGGGAGGGGGTGGTCTCTTGGGGGGGGGGGGGGGACTCCTAACTGGATGTTTGTCCCTCAAGTCCCCAGCCTCGCATCTCATTAAGCGCCACATCTCTATCTATAGAATCTAGGCCGCAGCTTTTCGGCCTGCTTCTGCGCCGATGCGAGATTTTTCATCCAAGGGTGGTGGTGGGGGTGGAGGGGGGTGAAACCATTTTGGAGACCCCCTCCCCACCCCCCACTTCAAGCAGTAACCAATGTGATCTGGTTGCTTTCATATGAATCCCTCACTGGACTCCAGGATTATTCCGCTCAGCCAGGAAGGAGGAGGAAGAGGAAGATGGAGTAAAGAAAGAAGGGGGGAGGGGTGGTGGAAGAGGAAAGGAGTGAGGAAGGTGGGGGGGGGGGGTTTGCCTGGATACCCAGCCGCCTGTAAGTGTCCATCCCCGGTTTGTTTGACATGGCAGTGTCCCTGGGAATCAACCCGATAAACATCTGGTGGCGCTGCCAGGACATTGGAAAATGAGGGATTGCAGGGGGAGGTGGGATGGTGGGAGGGTGACGGGGGGGGGGCAGTGGAGGGAGGCGAAAATCACAATGAGAAGAAAGATGGGCAGAGAGAAAGAGAGATGCTGATCAGCTAATTACAGCTGCAAATAAAATGCAAATTTATCCTGGCACGGTGCGCAAGTTTAAACATGGCGCCATCCAAAAAACCCGCAGCCGCGCTGGGCGAAGCGCCAATAACGAGTTCTAAACAAAGACAGGGTCCAATAATAATAATAATAATAATAATATTAATAATAAATAATAATAATAATACTTCCATCATCCAGATATTACCTTTCTCCACACTGGTGCGTATTTACGCACGGAGCGCGCACATCCTCCCTCCCTTCCCCCTATCTTACGCAGTGATTAATGATACATCACCACCCGAAAGATTAATCATGGAAAATTAAAAATCTTGAGAACTGCAGCGGCGGACTGGATCAGGTGGGCTGGAATGGGGGGGGGGTTGAATTAGCTCCATCGAATCTTTTTAGATGCAAATATTTTGTTATCTCCACTTTGCTGCACTGTTTTTTTGTTCCTTTTTTAAAAAATTTTTTTAGTGTTTATGATTAATTATCTCTTCCTGGTGAAAAAATAAATCATGCGAAATTAGAATCTCGCTGACTCCACCGGCGTAAGCAGAGATGGCAGGTCGATGCTGTTAATTTCAGGTTGAAATTGACACACTAATTATAGCGCGGGGTGCTGCTGGAACACTAGCAGGCAAGATTATACCTCTGTGCTTCTATTTTTTATTATTATTATTATTATCAGATCCCCCTTATATTTTACCAATTAAAAATCGCAAAGGCATTTCATTGCCCCGGGATATATATATAAAAAAAAACAGCCCCTCTCCTAACGTGGCCATCACGTTCCCCCATCAGATTCATTGTGATGTATTAGATGCAATAAATTATCCCATGTAACAAAACATGGCGAGCTGAAAGGCTGATAATCTGCAGAGGGGAGATAAGGATTCATTATTCCAAATCATTATGAATCCAGCGTTGGCTGTGACTTCTTTCTTAATCAGCTTCTGTGATCCTGGATACGTGAAGGCAGCAGATAAGAGCGGAGTCGTTTATAATTCTCCCCACCTCGGCCTAATATTTTAAAATAAAATCGCAGGGAGAGAAGGCGCCGTATAAAAAAAAAAAAGAAAAAAAAAGGGAGAAGCTTAACGTTTGGAGGTTGAACAGGAGGAGAATAATAAAACACATGGAGGAAATAAATAAGGAAATAGATAATGCGTGGCCCCGTGCGCGTTTTTTTTTTTTTTTTGGAGGTGTTTTGTCTCAAATTAAGGTCATCTTATTCCACGTTTACAGCGAGGAATCGCGTAGGCTGCAGGGACAACAGGAGAGATGTGTGTGCTGCGAGCGTTTTATTTCACATTTGGAGGTGGAAGTGTCTAATAAAACAGGCGGTGAGAGCGGGGAAAGGATTCGCTCCCTTTTTACGCACCGAAAAACGTTGAGAATCTGAAGCTGGAAAAAGAAGAAAATGTGCGCAAAAATGTAAAATGTTGGCGTGAGAGAATAGTAATAATAATAAAAGATGACCCCCCTCATCTATTAATACCAGCCGGTTGTGGCGGAACTGGAAGGAGAGGGGTGGGGGTGGGGGGTGGAGGCCAGTGCGCACGCTCTGCTCGGTGAGCCGATTGAGTCGCGTCGAATAACATTTAAAGAACGCGTCTGAGACCAACATTTGTGTTGATTCCACCGCATCCAGAACACAAATTGATTCTTTTTTTTTTTCTTCCACAATTAATCTTTTTTATTCCGTCCGTAATGATTCTTTAATCAGCGCCTCCGTCTCCAACAGCAGCACATTAACTTCACCTTTACGCGGCTAATAACACCCCCCCCCCTCACACACACACACACACACACACACACACACACACACCCATACACACACATACACACACAAAATAAGCAGTTTATTCAAAGCAGATTAATAAATCATTACTATTTGCTTGTGTGATTTTATAATTCTATTTAGATGTTGAAATACTAATTCCGTAAATGAAAAGCTTTCCTCGCGCGGAGACGCTGAATTATTCATCGGTTTAAAAAAAGGGGGGGGGCACGTTTGGCTTCAGTTAAGTTTAGACAATTATCTTTCATTTATTGCCTTAATTGAATCCCCCCCCTCCAAAAAAACCCCAAACAGATTTGTGATCAGTTTACATCCTAGCATCCTCTCTTCTTCCTCTTCCTCTTCCTCTTCCTCCAGGCCTCTCCGTCAGTCATCCTCCGATCGTATCGATACGCGCGCATTTCTGATCTCCTCCTTTACGCATCGTTCAAATTTTGGCGCGGATCGATCAGACACGAGCTCCACAGCTTCATCCCCTCCTTTTTTTTCTGAAGAGGAGGAGAGAAAAAGAAAAAAAAAGCTCCTCTTCCTACACAAAAGGAGGCGCAGCACTTTGTGTGTCACGGAGGGATCTTGAATTCTGGGGGGGTGGGGGGGTGATGATCACCAGACATTAAAGCAGGACGCCAGCATTGATCACAAAAAAAAAAGCATTAAAACGGATTTTTATTAAATCTAACAACGAAAAAAAAGGGTTTTAATTCCTGTTCTTCACTAGTTTGACTCATTTTCTAACTGGGCGTCACTAAGAAGCGTTTTTTTTTAATTTTTATCTGCTTAAAAATATAAATTATATTAATATAAATATAAGATAAAACAACAATAAACGCACCAAGGAAGCCCCCACCCCCCCTGATAGAAATGTTACTCGACTCTTCTCCTATTGGGTGTCGGTTTCTCCTCGGATCCGGAAGAGCGCTGCGTGCGCACTACTCCGGTGTTTACGGTAAACGGAGGCCCGCCTTTGGTTGGTCCACGTGCGCGCGTGCGAGCCCGTGTGCGCGCGCATGTTCCTCCCCACGGAGCGTCACGTGATGATGTGAGTCCGGGACCGAGGGCGCGCCGCGGCAGCAGCTCCACCTCCACCTCCACCTCCACCGGCACCGGCACCGGCAGCAGCTTCACCGTGTGAGTGTGTTTATTTCTCCTCCCCCCCCCTCCGGTCACGGTTCACACTCTCACCCTCTCTCTTACCCCCCCACCCCCCCATTCTCTCTCTAAATGCCACCGCGCCTCCATCTCTGTCACTCTTTCTTCACATCCGCAGAAAAAAAAATCCTCCACCCGTCCGGCGTCCGACACAGGTCAGTACATATTTAGATCCGCATCCTAAATGTCCAATGGGCTTCCCCCCCCCCCTCTAGCCTATGAGAGCTCGCGGATGTTGCTAGAATAATGATGGCGTTTGGGGGGGGGGGGACTTTTTTGTTGTTGTTGTTGTTGTAGTAAAATCGTGATGAAAATAAACGGAGTAAAAAACAGAGGAAAGAAGCGGAGGAGCGTTCGTTTCTCACGCCCGGGCGGTGCGGTGCGCACCGGCTGATCTAAAGGAGGTGGTGGTAGTGTGGGGGGGGGGGGGGTGCTAAGAACATCCACAACGCCCGCCATTGTTGTCTGTTGTGGCTGCTTCCTTTTTTAAACACATTTCTTTTTAAAAATTACGCACGAATCGAGCTCGACTGGACCGAAACGATTTTTTTCTGGAGACATTTAGCCACATTTCTCC